>NW_019416602.1:245244-248722 GCF_000390285.2 Anoplophora glabripennis
GTTTGGCTTTTCTTTAATAGATGTCACTACTTATACAATTTCGACTCCGGTATTCCGATATGTTAATACCATCCGTTAACAGAGGGCAGCACAACGCATAACAAAGAAAACTTTTTACAGTAGCTAGTAGATACCTCTGTTTGTAACCTTGTTTCCCCTACTGAGAAGTTATTCAAATGGAGTATAGTGCTCAGCTGCATTTAAAGTTCATTTAGTTGTTATTTAAGTATACTTTTTAAAATGACTTAAAAACCCCAAGAAATAAAGCAAAATTCCCTATTTCCCTAATTCCAAAAAAAATCTGTAGATCTGGCATCACTCTTTCTAGGGCTGCGCCTCACCTTAGACAAATTGTGCTGCCCTCTACTATACGTATATTTGATCAAATAACCTTTAGAAATTATTTCAATAAAAAGTGACACTTCCGATTCTAGAAGAAACTGTTAAAGATTTCGGATATGTTCAGAATGACTGCAAAAAGAGCATTTTATTCTGGATTCGGAAGCATGAATTTACAAATTAATTTTTTTTAACATATTTTTTAATTTGCATTTGTTAAAATTTATTTAAAAATCTAATCCAGACTTAAATTAATAATAATAATTTTTACCTTTTCCATTTTCAGAAAAATATTGAGTGATGGTTACAATGTTCACATTCACTCTCACACATACTTTTAAAATACATATTTCCATTTATGATTCCAGTAAAATGAGCGGACTTATTTGATACTGTTGCCAAAAATAAAGTTTGTCTACAATGTCATATGTTATTTACATATGTACAAACCACTATTACTACGGCAGTGCACGTGTCACACTGCTTATTGTAACAGTTAATTTAGAGGTGTGTGAAGCAGCAAAACATAATTTCGTAAATTTATTAGAGGCGGAGATCCAATAGTATATTAAGCATTAAGAACGGTAAGGGTAATTTACCGTTCGAAGACAATGTTTGGAGGCTGAGCGAAGCGAAGCCTCCAATTTTGTCTGAGAACGGTATAACTCTTAACGTTCGTAATGCTTATACTATTTTTTGCACGATCGCAATAAATGAAAACGAAATTATATATACGTATTTAATTTTTTATATAACGTCAAAAATAACGTTTCTGAATAAATTTGCAAAGCAGGTTTTTTGAAATCTACTGATGTTTATTGTTGTCACGGCTTTCTTAATTGACGAAATTGACAGTTCTAGAATAGAATAGAAATTGAAAAAACATGTACTGCTCCAATTTCTGTAAGCAATTGTACAAACTGTACATTTAATNTACAAGAATATTTGTTTATGTTTAAAAGTAAGTGCAATTTGTAAGCACATCAACAAAATTATTTATACTCCTTTCTACACCATCTGTGAGGTAGTGTGCGATATAAACAAAAAATCTATTTTTTTTTAAACCTCAACACCCTGTATCTCTTAAACGGGGCCGTTCCAGACCTATGTTTTTAAGGCAAACACATATTATTTTAAAGAGATCTATCTACCCTCGAAGTTTCCTGCATAAAATTCAGACCACCCTGTATAATCAAAGACTGGGTTTGAATATTTTTACATAATATGTTAACATTAGGTGCTATTGTCATAAGTTGAAATCGCATTTCAAATTATGCATTAAGCGCATCGCGATACTTTGTTTTTGTCGCTAGGTACGTGGAAAATGATTTTTCGCACAGGTACGTAGTTGCAAAAGGCATTAATACATTTATTGCCTGGTCAGCAATTTCAGGATATTCCTTATAAATTTCTAGCCAAAAATCAAGGGAAAGGCGACGTAACCAACACGAAGAACGCTGCGCCAGCTTAAGTTATAAGCCGACTTACTTGCACTTGCATAAATAGGTACTTATACGCGTGTACATATAACAATAAAATGTTTTAAGAGTACATTTTTTTTTAATTTTGTAAGTATCGATATAAAATTTTTAATTTTTGACTGAGTTGCGGAACCCCCAGAGAGGTTGTGCGGAACCCCAGGGTTCCGCGGAACACAGTTTGAATACCGCTGATCTACAGTATCTGAAAAGTTGATCTTGATAAAAAAAAACAGGTACACTATTTTCCACAAGTAAATATTTGTTGACATATCTTATGCTGCAACTTTTTACATAGCGATATTTATTAAAAGATGAAAGTGAAAATCCTGGGGACCTAGTTGCTAAATCAGCACATCACATTCTATTGTTTTCATGGTTAATTTGATATTTTCTAACATTGCTTAACTACATGACCGACTTCTGGGAATACATTAAGATATATTTCATCAGCATTTTAAAATAAATGTGACCACGAAGCATACCAACTGGAAAAGAACTTTATGGGAAAAGTTAATGAGTTGCTTTGTTTTAAACTAGAACAAACAAACCTTTTTTTTAATCCAAAGTCATTTATATTTATTCTGTTTCACAGCGTTAATGGCTGACGAACTGATCTTCTGTTCAGATAGCAGTGCATTGTACGTTATAGTACAGTTATTTGGTAAATATTTTGCTACAACTATCAACAAGTCGCGTTCCCAGAAAAAAGCAAAACGTCATGCGTCAGGTTCATGCTCCAGTTGATGTAACCGTAGTAAACAAAATCCACCGGAAAATTCTCTGCAACAGCCAGGGAAACCCCTTATCTCCGCCGTTGATCTTGTTGCTGCTGGGATCTGGATGATATTAAACAAACATGACTAAAAAACACTTCATATTTAATAATGAGGCAAGTCCGTATATTTCCCGTATAATCCGGTAATCCGTGAATGGCAAATTAATGTCTATTAAACGGAAACGGGCGATTGGCGGAGAAGAATCCTCTGCCATTTTGGACGCATCCAATTTTAAAATGAGTTAAGGTTGTTGCGATCTGGAAGACGCATTTACGTAGGAGTAGGGGATTATTTTATCCAGCTCATATTTTTATTTACTTTGTTGATTTGTTAAGTTCTTGTTGATCTAAATTCAAGATAGATCTTGATATAATATGAGAGAGAAGGATAACCAAGAAAGTGTAGGCCATGTGTTAAAATAGAAACTTATTCTTGGCAGCGACAAAATTTGAGTTTGTTTATAATGTTATAATTCTTGTTCTAACCTAAATCAAAAGGAACCTTTGTAATTTTTTTATACCTTTTACGAAATAATAGCAATAACTGTTATTAGAGTGTTCCATATCGTTATTAGAACATCTAGTACTGGTTATAAGTTTTATAATAATAAATGTATTAAACTGTTGTATACTCTGTATGAGTTAAAAACATATGACATTAAGTTTTCAGAAATTTTATTGGATAACTGTAATTACAAGCTAAGGTTCTAATGTAAACATACATAAAACATACTTTTAAGCATTAAAAATGATGACAAATCGCTCCCAAAACTGTCCAGTTTATTTTCTTAGCAACGATGCACCCGTATTTTCTTGTATTACATGAGAATTTGCACTATAACTCTTCCACCTTAAGAATGAAGCATCCCCTGAAAGGTTGAGC
>NW_019416602.1:253155-254346 GCF_000390285.2 Anoplophora glabripennis
TTTGGTTTTCATGTATGGGTAGCTCTCTTCCACAATAGAGTGTTAGCTTACGAAATGTACGATGAAAACCTTAACGCTCAGAGATATGTGAGAATTTTACAAGAAAATATTATTGAACTGCTGGACGATATGTCACTAGCTCAACGATATAATATGTTCTTTCAGCATGATGGTGCGCCTCCACATAATTCCCACATAGTTAGAGAATTATTAAATCATAATTTCGGGGACAATTGGATCGGTACGTACGGACCAAACAGGTGGCCGCCTAGGTCACCAGACCTAACCCCTATAGACTTTTATTTTTGGGGGGATGTTAAAGACAAAATTTATAAGTATAGAGCTAATAATGTCGAGGAGCTAAGGGAACATTTTGAAAACTATATTCAGCGGGTGTCAAATATTCACATTTACAATGCGACCCGCTCCATTGCCAAACGTTGTCAGTTATGTATCAACGAAAATGGCCGACAATTCGAGCACTTGCTGTGACTTTGTTATGTCATTTTTGTTTTATTGTTGTTTCTCTCATTTTATAGTTGTTATTTATGTTTAGTTTATGTTTAGATAGTAGTTATAAGTGTACCTATAATTAAACCTATTAAGTAAAGATAAATGGATAATCTAATTTATTTTTTCTTTCAATTTTTTAGTCTAAGTTATACTATATATATTTAGTTATAAGTTCTATTAATAGAAAACGAAGAGACCAATACTAAACAAATCTCATGGGCAACCGAAAAAATATCTATACATTTTTTATATTTTTCTTCATTTAGGCAAATAAAAAGTATCTATTATTATATATGGCTGAAAAGCTAAAAAAAATTCTATTCAACGGGATGGCCAAATACAGGGCGTTCTATTTAAAAAAACCTATGTTTATGCAATATCGGAGAAACTGTGCGATTTGTAAAAAATTTGAGTACGCCAATGGCTTCGTAATAAAAAATAGAACAAATAATGTGCACACTTTTTTCTTCTAAATTGAATGACAACGGAGATAGATGGGTTAATGTAAATGGGCCATTTTTCAAAAAAACCCTGTATATCTAAAACTAATCAAGTTAGCCAAGATCTTTTGGGACCAGCGAAGTAAACTCAAAAAAAGAGGACGGGACATCGATATCAGATTTTTTGTATCTATCACCGTTTTGGCTGTACCCTATAAAACTATCGAAAATCAACCAC
>NW_019416602.1:255536-257947 GCF_000390285.2 Anoplophora glabripennis
GCGTTTTACACGTTAAAAACGGAAACATATTCAGTATAAGAACGAATAATTCTGTTAATACAATTGTTATATACAAATTCGGATACTGGTCTTTATACAACAAATCTTCCCTACTATACAATTGGAACATAAAGTTTATAACACCTAATAATGTATAAGTAATTCATTATAACCTTTATTTCATAGATGCATAAGGTGTATTAAGCACCTTCCAGTTAAACTCATTGAATAATGAGTATGGAGATGTATATTGGTTATAAAAATTTTAATATACGCTATACACATTATTCTAGATAAACAGTTTAATAAGCCCATTTCTTTCAGTGTGCAATCATGTTTAAAAAATGTTTTAATATAATTTCATAAAAGTGCTAAATTTGGCTTTTAAATTTTTTATTAATTTAAAATCGGGGGATGACAAGAAATAAACTTTTATACGAATGGTTCGTAAATCTTAAATGTCGCCCATAATAAACAGAAAAAAATTATACGTCAATGTATTAGGTATTATTATTGTTATTATACATTAAACATTAGGTACTGGGTTATAAAGGAATAAGACAAAAGTAAAGCAACATTATTTAATTAACAAAAAAAATCTGACAAATCTGTTGACAATAACTAAATAATCCCAACTTAATTATTAATAGTTGATTGCATAACCATTATTTGTAATAACTTTTGCACACCTTCTGGACATGGATAACGTTTGCTGGTATACTTTCTTTCTTCTTTGTTTCTGAATGTTTCTGTCCTTATCCTCCTTTCTACTTCTTCCCACAAGTTCCCAATGGGATTTAAGACAGGTGATTGTGATGGCCAATCCAAAACTCGTACATTATTGCCACGAAACCAATGTTTCACAAGCTGCGCGGTATGCTTGATTGAATATGAATCTCAGAGGCATTTCCCACTCTGCATATGGCATCATAACGTTCTGAAAGATATCTCTATTCACAAAACGATCCATAATTCCATCAATGAAATTGATAGGACCTATTCCGTTTAAGAAAAAACATCCCCATAAAAATACAGTTCCACCGCCATGCTTAACAGTTGATGTTACAGAAGCAGGACTGAATATCTGATTTACGGGTCTTCTTACGCGACACATACCATCATAATTGAAAATATTGTAACATGTTTCATCGCTAAATAATACTTTTTTCCAGTCATGTTCAGTCCAAGTCAAATGAACTCTGGCAAACTCTAGCTTGGCAGCTCTATTCCTTGCAGAAATCAAAGGTTTCTAATATTTTTGTATTGGTTAACTTTATTTAGTTCTATCATATACGCATACGTTTAAGTGTTGTTGATACCCATCCTGGTTGAGAATAACACAAAACACTTTAGAATAAATGAATTTGTTGAAAAACCTGCCATATTAATACTGTGGTTAAACAGTTCCGAGAGACATATCGTTTTCTTCTTCAGTAGGCACTCCGAAACTATGTATTTCATTTTCAGTTCGGCTTCAGAGTTTCTTCTGAAGACAAGAACAATATGTCTTTCGAAAGTTTAAGAAGTTTATGTGGCAATCCAGACGCGAAATTGTTCCACAATTAACAACTGGCATGAAAGCCTGCAAACCAACATATCAATACGGTCTGAAAATTTATTATTCATTGTCACTTGTTGGTTGCAATTATTCCACTGAATTACATCTATCAGATTGTACAAACTTTTGCTTTATAATAGTTGAATAGTCAACGCTTTTGTGGAAATATCTCTTATTTTTGAGACAGATTCATTCATTATTTCTTCAAAGAGTATTTCTAACGACCCGATGTTTTAGGTGAAAAATTAGCTCATATTCATATTCAGCTGTCCCAAAAAAGACCATTATATCAAATTTTATTGAAAAGTGATGGAGTTATCTT
Organism: Anoplophora glabripennis; assembly: GCF_000390285.2. Taxonomy (NCBI): domain Eukaryota; kingdom Metazoa; phylum Arthropoda; class Insecta; order Coleoptera; family Cerambycidae; genus Anoplophora; species Anoplophora glabripennis. The sequence goes on from NW_019416602.1 coordinate 257,417, forward strand.
AAAAAAATTATGCAAAAAAATCTTTTTCCGAAGCCGGTAAATCTTTAAGAAAGTAAAATTGTACTAAAGAAGTAGATACTTTGAAAAAAAAACGGAAAAGGTTGAACCTGACAATTGAAATTAAAAATCTAAGGAGTTCTAATTACTAATTTTGCCAGTATAAATAATATTATAATAGTATTATACAGGTTCGGAAAGTTCCCATGGTTCATCGGCCGTTACGTGAGAGCGATAAAGTAAGTCATAGAAATCCGTGCGATAGAGAAGGATGACTGTAATGAAGGCGTCCCATAGTCACCGCCTGTTTCGCCCTTCTACAAATAAGATCCACTTCCACTTGTAATTCAGCTACCGGTGGTCATCTTTGTTTTCGTCGTTTGGCTTTTCTTTAATAGATGTCACTACTTATACAATTTCGACTCCGGTATTCCGATATGTTAATACCATCCGTTAACAGAGGGCAGCACAACGCATAACAAAGAAAACTTTTTACAGTAGCTAGTAGATACCTCTGTTTGTAAATCTAGTGAC
>NW_019416602.1:260495-274347 GCF_000390285.2 Anoplophora glabripennis
TTCAGCATGATGGTGCGCCTCCACATAATTCCCACATAGTTAGAGAATTATTAAATCATAATTTCGGGGACAATTGGATCGGTACGTACGGACCAAACAGGTGGCCGCCTAGGTCACCAGACCTAACCCCTATAGACTTTTATTTTTGGGGGGATGTTAAAGACAAAATTTATAAGTATAGAGCTAATAATGTCGAGGAGCTAAGGGAACATTTTGAAAACTATATTCAGCGGGTGTCAAATATTCACATTTACAATGCGACCCGTTCCATTGCCAAACGTTGTCAGTTATGTATCAACGAAAATGGCCGACAATTCGAGCACTTGCTGTGACTTTGTTATGTCATTTTTGTTTTATTGTTGTTTCTCTCATTTTATAGTTGTTATTTTTGTTTAGTTTATGTTTAGATAATAGTTATAAGTGTACCTATAATTAAACCTATTAAGTAAAGATAAATGGATAATCTAATTTATTTTTTCTTGTAATTTTTTAGTCTAAGTTAGGTGCTTAATATAAAAATAATAATAGAAAACGAAGAGACCAATACTAAACAAATCTCATGGGCCACTGAAAAAATATCTATACATTTTTTATATTTTTCTTCATTTAGGCAAATAAAAAGTATCTATTATTATATATGGCTGAAAAGGTAAAAAAAAATGCTACTCAACGGGATGGCCAAATACAGGGTGTTCTATTTAAAAAAACCTATGTTTATGCAATATCGGAGAAACTGTGCGATTTGTAAAAAATCTGAGTACGCCAATGGCTTCCTAATAAAAAATAGAACAAATAATGTGCACACTTTTTTCTTCTAAATTGAATGACAACGGAGATAGAGAGGTTAATGTAAATGGGCCATTTTTCAAAAAAACCCTGTATATCTAAAACTAATCAAGTTAGCCAAGATCTTTTGGGACCAGCGAAGTAAACTCAAAAAAAGAGGACGGGACATCGATATCAGATTTTTTGTATCTATCACCGTTTTGGCTGTACCCTATAAAACTATCGAAAATCAACCACCCTGTACATTTAATTTCAACATTAATAAATAGATTTAAAATACATCTTTCTTTTATATCAATTACCCACATTTAAAACTGAATTCTAGAAAACTCATTCCAAATCAATGCGATGTTGAAAATGTCTATTTTGACAGCTATTCACTTACCGTTCTAAGAACGGTAAGTGAATTACTTACCGTTTTGTTAGCCTTAGCAACCAGTAAGCGCATCCTACTGTCGTAGAAACAAACATGGTAAGTGAACTAAAAAAGCTTGATCGTGCAAAAAAGTATATTACTGACTTAATCACAGCTAAAATATAAAAACTGAATAGTTATTAAATTTATTGAAATCTGCTACTAAAAATATTCCAGAAGTAATTTTGGTACAAAGGTTTTTAGTTAAAACTTGTAATTATTTATTGATTCCTATAGTATACAGTACAGTACAGTAGTAAAGTATAGGTAAGTATGAAATACCATATCGGGTAAATGGTCTTCACGACTGACTGGCACATACGCACTCTTTTGTCGAAGTTTTCCATGACCGTTATGCATAAATGCGGTTGAATGTAGTTGATTTAGCGCTCAGTTTCCTCTTTCAAGCGGTGGGTGATCGTGGACTTGTTGGCATAAACCTTAGACTTCAAAAAAAAACCCAAATAAAAAAATTCAACGGCGTTAAATTGCATTATCTTTACGGCCAGTTTTGATCATCAAAACGGGAAATTACACGACCAGGAAATGACTCGTGCAGTAATTAAATTGTTTCTTGGGCTGTATGGCATGTGGCACCGTCTTGTTGAGACCATATGTCGTCTACATCCATATCTTGCAATTTAGGTACAAAAACTGGATTATCATGTCGCGACAATCGATATTTCAGAACAAAATTCATTATAATGATTCAAAAGTACTTTTTCAATATTGCATAAAATATTTAATCCATGTGCCTAACAGCAAAAAATTCTGCAAAAATAAGGTTTGCAGTTTGAAATACCCTTAACTAAAATTTATAAATTATCTATCTAAACTTACAATCCTATTTAATTAAGAACCAATTCAAATATATCTGATAAAAAAATTTTTTTATTGTTATGTGTATTCTTTGAAAACGCTTACAGGCTAATTTCGGAACACTGTAGATATGTATGTATACGTAACGATACGCTAGACAGTTCGTTTACATGATAATTTATCATTTATTTGCATATTTTTGATTTGTATATGTTTAAAAGTAATATAGATATTTAGTTTTAGAGAATACCTAAATACATGATACATAACACAGAAATAGATTTACTAAATCTTTACATTATGTCATTCTATTATGAAAAGATTATATATTAAGAAGTTGCTAGTGTTGATATTAGTTATTGATAATATCTGTCGAAAGACTAATAAATTTAGATATACTTGTTGCTTAATGTTGCAATTTTTGTTTAAGCTGTCAGAGAGAAAATGTTTAGAAGTATACAGAACGATATGTTATTTATTTTATTATGCAAGGGTTGCAACACTGTTCGTTTATGATATCTTCTGGCATTGTATTGTAAATATCCGCTGCATCTCTACCGTTTTATTTTGTCTAGATAATTAATTTTAATGTCAAAAATTTATCCCGGCCATCATTTTACTAAACAGATTCTCCATATACCTACTGTATACTTTACGTTCAACCGAGCTTTTAATTGTTTTGATAATGTCAGGTCACGCAAGTTACAAATTATATCGAATAATTTACTACATCAAAATTGTCTGCCCAAAACTATATCCCAGTTATAAGGATCGATAGTTTACCTTCTGGGATATTCTGCAGGAAACTTTTCAGAATGTTAATATTAATACATTAAACCAAAATATTGAAAGTATTTTTAGCGTGTATTTATTTTGGTAACGCCTGCTATTACCGACTTTAACTATTTATTTACTAAAATAGACTGTATTTTTTCATATCGCGACAAAGTGGAAAAGTAAAAACTTTTACATTTTTCACTTTATCTTGTTACAATAACAAACAGCCCATTCAGAGAATTACGTTCACTGCATCGTAGAATTTACTATGAATGTATTCAAATCAACATAATACAATTTTTTGACCCCAAGAACCTATAATTAGACAACAATGACGTCTGCCAGTATGTGTATGTACACTGGTTGCCAAAATTGGTACAGTAGCTGCGTAAGTTTTTCACAGATCGTGGTGTTTGGCCTAGTTTCCCTAATATGGGCATGACAGATGGCATTGGTTTAAATATAAATTGTAGAATTCAATTCATTCATGTCTGTACAATCGTATTTTTAACAAATTTATAGAAAAACTAAGTACTTACAACTATTTGAGTTAGATACAATAATTTTTTAATTTTAGAAGTGACTTACATTCTACAGGGTATCCCGAATTACACGCCTTTAAATGGTGATACAAAACTTCAAAATAGGAAATAATATTTACATAAAATAGGTAGCAGAATTTTAGAATACAGAGTTGAAGTTTAAAAAATATATTGTTATAAATTCTTGTGAGATGGTAATTTTCTTACCTGTATTTACTTATTCTGCTTCGCTTTTTCTTCATTGTATCCTATTTTTCTTCTTTATTGTCTGGGTGCCAGCTCACATGCATATAGTTGTAATTTAATTCAAATATTTGTTTGTTATGTTTATTCAGAAAGTCTTTGTTTGAGAACAAAAAATTTAATTTAAGATTCAATCAAATTTTTATCTAATATGAGTAGTTTTACCTCAGGGTAAGGTTCTGAGAAGATTAGTATTTTGATTTTTTTTGATTTTTGAAATATTATACTGATTAATGAATTTAGATACTTAATCTTGAGAAGGAAAGGACAAAAATTTATATTTAAATTTTAACTGACCACAGTTATTTTATTTCTCGTAAAAGAATAATTTCTAATTCATTTAATTACTCTGATCCAATATTTGTCAAATTAAAATAAAAATTATGTGATTGGCTAACATTTAATTTATTTTACTATTTATCCAAAAATTTTCAATCTTCTATCAATAGAAGTATTCTTAAATTAAACCTACGCCACTTCCTGTACCCTAACTTAAACTAAATAACAATACCCAAGATTTGGATTTAAATATTAAATTTAACACAAGTCTGTATTATATTAGGGGTTTATACCTCTTTACCACTGTCTAATACACTAATTTCTTTTCTTCTTGGTCCTTTATCTCCTCTATTTCTCTCCTATACCTGATAGCACAAATTCTGTTCCTGACTTGTCATCTGTCATACAACTCCTTGTTATTTGTCTCCTTGTTGATATTTCTATGTTACTATTCCCTGTCGGTGACTTGGATTAGATCTGTTTTCACTCGAAACTGGGTAAACTCTATAACAGTTAACCTTGTTTTATTATTGGACTTACTAAGTTTCTATTGTCCATAATCTTCAATGAATTTAGTTCTTCAGACTGTTTTCTTATAAATGATTTTTCTTTATTGCATACATTTGTTTCTTTCTGGCAATGAAATTATCTTCCTTTTAAATTAAAAATTTTATTTTCAAAACTTTAGCTGTTAGCTCCCCCAAATTATTATTTTTCTTTCTTAGTTACCTCACTTTTTTTCTTTTTTCATGTCCAACAATTTTTTTTTTAATTCACTTTCTAATTCTAGTAATCTAAACTTTTATTACCAATAACATTTCCAATTTCGAATATTATATTTCTTTAAATTTCTTTAAATTTTCTTTGAAATTATTTTTTTACGAAAATGTTTAATTGATCTTATACTAATTTTTATTTATTTTATCTTTTCTTCCTCAATTTCAACCATCTACTGTACTCCTATTGGTCACACTTATTCAACTTATAATTTATTTCTTTAAAATCAATTTTACAAATTTTATTTTCCCAGAGTTGTTTTTCTCTTTGAGATTTTAAAATCTTTGCCCCAACTCATTCTATTGCAATATATTTATTTAAAAATGTCTTAAAGTGTTTGACGTATAGATTGATGAAGCTATGGGAAAAAATTTGGTGACTTGATACACAAATCTACCAACCAGAGGCAGAAACAATGGGAAATACTAGAAGAATTTCGACGCCGCTGAATATTATGGAAATTGAATAAGAAGAATAAGTTAATTCCAGATAGCTCCAAAATTTATATAAATCGTGTTCGCAATACTATTGGTTTTCGAGTTAATTTAACTATAGATTTATTTTAATAAAGAATAATGACTATCTACCCAAAAATAAAATAAAAGACGTCTTTTTTTTTAAATTAAACAATGTTCAGTTGCGTCAAAATTTTATGGTTCGTAGTCACTGGACCATTGCTGATTGACAAAATGTCACAACTCAAATAATCTTTTGAAACTGCGAGTAGTTATGTCATTGCCCCAAATTTCATCAATCTGCGTCAAATATCTTAAGAATGTATTTTTTTTTTAATTCGACACTGGATCTCAAAAACGACGCACGAGCCTGTTTAAATGAACTTTTTTTTACTTTAAGGGAAAAGTTTTCCTTTACATTTTTGCTTTACTTTTCCTTACTGATCTATCTCTAGGTAATTTGAAGTGGGCAATTCGGAAAACCCTGTAGCTATAATAGAATTTTTACAAGGTACTACGAAAAAAAAATAATTTTGTTTTCAAACAAGCTACTTGAAGGGATAGTAAAATTTTTACAGAAATTTTAGTAAATGTAAAAATTCATTGGTTTATTTTTTTACATTTTATTATTTTTATTTACAAGCGAGTGGTCTTACATAAATTGAGAATTTATATATCAAAATATCTAAGGTCATGTCAAAGCTTGTAACACTAAATTTGCTTTTAAAATATGAATCATTCGACAAATTAGCACCGCGGCATTCCTTCCAAACGAAACATGAATCATATGTTTACAAATTTCGTATAAATGTATCATTTTGTTTCTAGTATATTGTCTCAGAGCACGTGTAGGTAATGTCGCCCGGTTAGTGAAACATTTTGGCTTCAGATATTTAATGATTTACTCTCAGAGAGCAAATATCTATTGTTAAATATGACGAATGGAAATTGCATGGAATAAAAAAATAGAAAATCAAATGTCAGTTTTAATGACAAATTATTTGATTTTAATATTTTCTGTAAAAGAAATGTAATTATCAGAGCTACTCATTTAACATTTTACCCCTCTTATTTTCTTGCCCTTGTAGCTAGAAAATGATTGATAAAGACCAAAGCCTCAGACAACATCATTTATACACAGGGTGAATCGGAAGAATTGCACCAAACTCCTGGGATGGATTCTACACTTCAAAATAGTCAGAAAAAATTCATATGTTGTTATGCGATTTTCATTTGTTTTCAAGCTTTGACATACATTTCAATAAAAAAAATTAAATTTAATTACAGCTACATATGTAATGTTAATATTTCAAACTTACAGTAAGTTTGAAAGAAACATATTTCTGGCTTTGACATATACCTATCATGGAAAGTGACATTTACCAGGGTGGAAAGTGATTATACTTTCCACCCAGACAAATGTCGCTTTTAACCATAGACCTAGTAAACTAAAGGTCTATGCTTTTAACTCAGAAACACCTTTCTGAACACCTTTTTGCGAGGACCAAATTTTGAAAACATCATAAACTTTGTCATACTTTGCACGACTCTTCTTAGGTAACAAATATTTTTCCAAACTTTCAGCTGCTTCTCTCAGTTGAGGAGTACAAATAATTTCTTCTGAATCGCTAATTGTCTTCAAAAACGCTTTTTTGATGACAATCTATAAAAAATGCAATTAATTTAAGTTTGTATGTTTGACTTTTTTAGTGCCATAGTAACCATTATCAAAATGCCAAATTGACGTTCTTTGTATCTGAAATCTGGTTATCTTACTTTATTAATTTCTCACGTAATTATTTTTTTTTACAAAAACCGTCACTTGCATTTAAAAGGTATGGTTGTAAATAAAATAGTATACAAACCTCGATGAACAGTTTCATTCATGTCTCGAGAAATGGTTCAACCATCTTTTTCTCTCGATAAGAATGAAACACTTTCGACCTCGGTATGTAATATTAGACAAGGCGAAAACCTCGCATTCGTGGGAGAAATTTTTGCATATTCAGATTCGTGAGATGTTCCTTAACATGAATCAAGATGATGCCGGCAGGAAATCTGGTGCCCATTTGTTTAAACAAACTTTTTTTAAACAAATTGTAAAGATTGGTTTTTTCACTCCGGAAAAAAAGGTGCTGAAGAGTTTTTGGGACTCGCATTATTATAAAGCCTTGTTTTTTAATTGTTAATAAAGCACTATGAGCCGCGCGCGCGCCTCTCTCATACGCGGATTCGCTATTTCGTCTTCTGATATTCTATTACCATAGTGTAACCAATGATCTCTAAACACTTTGTGCTTCGTCTACGAAGAGCGCGGCGTCTGTAGCTCTCCTGATTGCTGCATGTATTTCTTTAAGGGGGCGATTTAGTATGTATATTTTTACCATGTAACAGAGCTTCAGATGAGGACACAAATCATCGAAGAAACTAACATAATTGAATATTATTATATATCAATGTATTCGCAATGGTTCCCGCTAGTGAGTGAAATAAATTTCAATGCTCATGAGCACAAAAAAATAATTTAAATAAATGCCAAAGTACCTCAATTTTAACCTGTCAATATATTGCATTTACGATGGAACTAGGTCAGGCACAATAACCAAACTACTTCACTCACTAGAACGGACACTTAGGATCATTTGTATTTAATTTTCAGATTAATATTTATTAACAATTCTATAATTTGTGTCCTCAAGTGAGATGACAACATTTTACACACGACTCCATGTTATATTATATTATATTATATATTTAAACCAGAATTTTAGCGGTTTCTATCTTCTACAAGAATTTCTAAATAAAATTAGTTTGTGTACTCTGTCACAGGTGTCGCTACCCTTGAAAATGAAAGCGAAAACACAGAGTTGGTTTATTGTAAATTGTATTGGCCGAGAAATAGTGAAATTTCTGGCGATTTTAGGTACTGAAATCTTTAAAAGTAAAACGTGTAGAACAAAAGTAGGGGTAAGCACAAAAATAAAATCCTTGATGTTTTGTTTATTCATGGTTACCGTTTAAATTTACCCAAATAAAATAATAACTAAAAAAAAGCGTTTGCAAAACATGCGTTTGCTATTATCCTAACCCCACATTTTAACAATTATTTTCACGTACTTATAAAAAGTAAACAATTTTATATGTAGGACTAAGCAAGTAAATGTTATAAGAATATTTACATGTGGAATTATATATAAAAAAGATAGTATTTTCGTAGATTTCAGTACCTAAAACCTTAATGGTTTGATCGTTTTTTGCACCTGTTTATTCGTTTTACTGCGGCCGGCGTCTTTGAGAATACATTCCTATTATTTGATAAGCTTTAGATTATTCAGTTATTAAATGTTTGAAATTATTTGTCTTTACGGAAAACACTATTTACAGAATATGGGACCCATAATGGTCTGATATTATCTTTGATATATAAATATGGGTAATATTTTAAAAGTAGGTAGGTACCTAAGTAATAAGATTTTGTAAACCTTAAGTAGTACGAAAATATAACGCATAAAAAACCAATAATATGTACTAATTTTTCTTTATTAAGAATAAAGATTAAATTTTACGTACAGGGTGTCCCACATAAAATCGTTATTTATATTGTAGCCTTGGTAGTTTCAAAATAAATTTACAGCTTAAAAATTGGTCTGGCTCAGGTAGATTTCTGTTTCAATCTACAAATCAGTAGCTACTTACCGATAAGAAGGAAACCACTAGTCTAGTCGAGAAGTGAGTTTTTTTTACGAAAAATAGTTATTGTAATCCTAAAAATATGGTTGTTAGTACATTGGATTCGGAATTATATTCAGAGAAAGAAGTATTTTTAAATTTATCCGCAATTAAAAATAGCAATTGTTATAAATAAAAAACGAAGAGAAAAAAGGGAGTCTCCGTTTTTTAACTATAACTAAAAAAATATTGAAGATAGCTGAAATTTCAAAAAAGATCCTGAAAGAGGAGAAAATTTCAGCAAAATAAGTCAGGAATTGTAGCTCCATTATTTATAATTTTAATTTGACGTTGAAAATATAGCTCCGCGCGGCGGCGGCGGTTTCCGCGTCGTCGCGTCGCCGCCAAGCAAAGTGTGCAACACAAAATAATTTTTTTATAGGATTCAACTTTTCACTTCAAAGGTCACTTTTGAAGAAGAAACTACATGTAATTTTAAAAACCGTATTTCTGTTTTTATAATGAAGGAATAGTAATTATAAGATTGTTTAAGCTTATTAACTAAAAATTATTGCCTACTCAATAAAAAAATATTATTGTCCTCGATAATCTATTACTGATTAATAAAATATTTACTCTCTTTCCTTATAAGATTGTATGTACACAAATTGGAGCCGTTCCTGAAAAATCGGACGAATATCCGGTGCAGCGGAATTATTAGACTTGAAGCGTTGGCCGCTAGAACAGCACCTGCCGGGGTCCCGTTTCGTGACTCACGCTGGGCGATATTTTTTGTACAAAATCCCGTCCTTAATGCTGCAGTATTGTGATACGTCGAATTAGTACCTCCCCAGTGTTCACTTTAACCGTGTACACTTCATTTTTGAACTAGCCCATAAACAGTAATCTAGTGCTATGAGGCCTGGAGATCTTGGAGGCCAGCTAATGGAACACCGCGACCAATTCAACGCCCTGGAAACCTCTCGATCAAATGTAGCTTGACTGAATAAGTAATTTTTGCTGTGTTTAGAGACATTTTTTGGGTAAATTATTTTAAATATAATTTTATTTGAATTTTAGAAATTAAAAAAAAATCGTTTCTTTTAAAAAATATAAATATGTATAACTAACTAACTGGAAGTTGTAGAAAAATAATGCGTTCATTATTGGAATCTACGCAGAAATGTTTATAAAGTTTCTTTACAAAAAAGTTATATGCATTAAAGAAAACGACCAATATTGAAATACGTCATGTCAATGAAGATATCGAGATCCTATTTTACCATTCAGCTTTGATAATCACACTTCTATGTGTAACGCATTAGGAAAAAATTATATTACTCTTACTGTCTTTTTCCGAACAACATATTTACAGAACTGAATAAAAAATTTCCATAATATTTTCAGCATGTGTGTGTTTACAAGTGAATTTGCTGTAGTTTTTCAGTGGGCAGAATGTTTTATCCACGTCTATCAAAACACTGATTATTTACGCTGAATAAAGGGCCCCACACATTACACTATTTCCAGAAAAGTTAGAAAAAACGGACTCGATTTTCGAGAAAATTTAAATGGCGAAAACCGCGTCTCGATATCTTGATTCGTTTAAGAGGTATGTACAGGGTGATTCACTATATTTTGACCCCCCCCCCCATTAACTTTTTTGTTTTTAGTGTTAAAAAAATGTGAAATACAAAAGTTGCACGATTTTTTATGAAGTTTTCGAAAATAATGAAGTGCAAACAAAATGGCCGTGGATGTTAACTTTGTTAATTTAAATGGAACACCCTGTATATTTTTACATATTTGGATAGAACGTTCTCTGTCGAGCATGGTCATATAGGGTTTGTTGGGTTCATCTCTAAAAATAAGGGAGATAATATTAAAAAACGAAAAGTAGGTTTTTTATTAAATAAAGACATCTTGGAAATGTTAGACTTCTTTCAGGTATTTCTGCATTCTTTCCAATTACGTAAGGATTTACAGACTTAGTTGTAATATATTTTGACACATCGGACATTGATACGGTCCAAAATGCGAGTAGGTATTTTAACTAAATCTCACTAATTAGGCCGTGAGAGGCCTATTTACTCATGGACAATGTTATATGGTAGGCCATGACAGTGGCAGGTGATGTTATGACATTTTTATTATTTGGCAGCTTTTATTATTATTTAGAATGGGTTACACAGAAGTAGAAAATTGAAATATTATAGGAATTAAAATAGAGTAAGTTATTCTTCATACTCTATTTTAATTCCTAATAACTTTTCAATTTTCTATTTCTGTGTAACCCATTTTAATTAAATAATAATACAAACTGTCAATCAATAACAATGTTATCATGACATTACTGCCTGTCACTGTCACGACCTACCATATAACATTGTCCATGAGTAATTAGGCCTCGCACAATCTAATTAGTGAGATTTAGTTAAAATACCTATATGCATTTTGAACCTTATCAATGTCCGATGTGTCAAAATATGTATATTACAACTAACTCTGTAAATCCTTACGTAATTGGAAAAAAGGCAGAAATGCCTGAAAGAGGTCTAACAAGATGTTTTATTTTCTTTATAAAAAAACTTTTTTTGTCTTTTAATACATATTATCACGCTTATTGTTAGAGGTGGACCCAATAAAACCTTATGACTATACTCGACAAGGAACGTTCTATCCAAATATGTAAAAATATACAGGGAGTTCCATTTAAATGAACAAAGTTATCCTCCGCGGTCATTTTGTTTGCACTTCATTTGTTTTTCTACTATCATTTTCGAAAACTTAATAAAAAATCGTGCAACTTTTGTATTTCACATTTTTTATAACTTAGAATTTCAGAATTTCAGAATTCTTAGATTTTTTTTCAATTTTAGTCATTTTCTATTATGTCCTCTCTTCCTTGTTCTTAGACAGTTTTTGACATATAATTCAGGGGCGTACGCGATATTCTTCTATAGCTTTTAGCGTGTTAGTTATAACTCAAAACCTATATCTTTTAGTGCAACACTCTATATATTTTTCAATATTTCAAATCTACGTAAATCTTCCTTTCAAATGGTATCATACACGATATTTACATACAGAAAAATTCCGTTTAAAAAAATATTAGTGTGTTATAACGAAAAACCGGAAATTATAGAAAAATATCACGTACGCTACTTGATTTTACCTAAAAAGCTATGTAAAATTTTTCAGTGCAAAATCAAATATGTTCACAAACAAAAGAGTTAGAAAATGGTCAAAATAGAAACACACCCCATATTTCTTACGCGAATCAAGATATCTATTTTCACCACTCAACTTTTCGGAAAATAAGAGAAACCCCTCAAAAGTGTGGAATGTGTGTACCGGTCAAAACTGGGTAATGTATGAGGATCATTAGCTCCAGCTTTAAGCATGCAATTGAACGCAAGAAAATGCATATTATTCTTCCCATCTAATACAGGGTTTCTGAGAAAAAAAATATTGGAGTTGTAGTATTTACAACCCTTACATAGCTGGACTACTGTAGTCTCAAGCGCCATTCGCATTGCCCGCTGTGCGAAATACGCTCTCTCTCCACGTAGCCCCTGATGACTCCGAATAGTGTTTACATTAGTTTTTCAAGTGTCAAAAATGGCTTACGTGTATATCAACTCTGAGTTGATGGAGATCATTTTAATTTATGGTGAAGCAAGACAACATTTGTATTAAGGTGAAGCATTTGTGTTATGGTGAAGCAAGACATTTGTGTTAGTTCGTAGAAACTGGGTAAGATGGGCCCAAATGTGGTTACACGTCGGTGGACCAAATTTTGAACAGTTGTAACATCAGATATGTCAAATTATTTTATTAATTAAAACACCAAATAAATGTTATTAATTAATAATAACAATAGCGACAAAATCAGTTGAATTTGCTGATATAAAATAGGTGTTATATTTTATTTGTTTCTTTCCATGAGAAAGGAATTCTTTCAATATTTTTTCTGTTCATGCTTGCGCAAGGTAAGGTTTTGCAGTGGACCAGTTTCCAGTGCCGTGCAAAAGTGTATTTTTAAATCATTTGGAATGGCCCTTTTAGATTTTTTTCTACAAAATTGTATTTGTAAGTCTCCTGTGCATTAAAAAAAAATTTTTTGGATAAGTTCTGAATCACCCTGTATTTTACTAAGTACATGCTTTGTTCAAGATTACATTTTTAAGCTTGATGATAGAATTTTCAGAATTTTAAAACGATTAAACTAAGTTTGAAATGAATAATCTACTGGACACGAAGTGTCACGTATTTAATTCGTACGGTTTGGACTGTACAGTTAAAATTGTGTAATGTGTGGATCCCATTTTTACACCTATACGGTTTCGTCGCCTCTCATGCCGAGACAAATAATTTTACGTTCACCTACATATTATCTCCATCCATTTACAACACAATAACACGTATTTTCACCTGTCAATTGGTTGAGAAGAGCAATGAGAAGGGCGTGGGACAAATAGAGAGAATTGAGTAAAATCTAGACTCCTTCCAGAATTTTTCTACAGATTTTCACTGAAAGGATGAAAACCCACAGGTTGTGTAACAGTTCATTATGTTTATTATTAACTCTGTCGAGCTTTGTCTAATTACAGTACTCGTGTAGCAACCCCTGAATACAGTGAATTTAACAGGTTTCATTTGCGCAACATTCGTACAATCACGCGGACTAAACTGCGACTCGAATTTAGAAGTACAGAAAAATATTTATTCCTTTAACTCAGCAGCAAACGCTGTTAATTCTTTTATTTTAAAAGGTTCTTCTTTAAGAAATCCCTGACATAAATAGGGTGACGGAACGTGAGATAATCTAGTATTGCAGTATCTACAGGGTGTTAAAGTCAAAAACGAGAATCGAATTTTGAAAATATTTTGAAAACTGTTGCATCAAGAGAAAAATATTTATTATCACATTAATTTTAGATTTTTTTTTTAATTTAAAGCCAAAACACAAAGAAGGGCATGTAAGATAATAATAATAACTATAACAATAACAATAACAATAACAATAACAATAACAATAACAATAACAATAACAATAACAATAACAATAACAATAACAATAACAATAA